>NC_088420.1:39232513-39242513 GCF_034236695.1 Oncorhynchus nerka | reverse complement strand
ACACACACACACACACACACACACACACACACACACACACACACACACACACACACACACACACACACACACACACTCATAACCCACATAATGGTATTGTTATGTTTTTTTTCCAGGTTTATGGTTCCTGTAGACTTTATAACCCCCCTGCCCCCTCCAGGTCATGAACCTCTCCCTGTCCTACTACCATATCCTTCAGCAGAGTGCCCCTGTTCTACCCATATTCCATCTATGTCAGACCCACTGTTTAAGGTGCAAACTATTCATATTAAGATGTGAATTATGAATACACGTGAATGATGTTTAATGTCTGCCTTATAGGTGCTCATTGGTGCTGCTGGAAGAAAGAGTGGCTTGGGTACATGGTTAGGGAGGACATGAGGGGAGGTGACTGTCTCTCTTCATTTTGGCTCAGCATACACATATTGAGGATCATGTGCATACTAAAAACACACAGCAACTCTCTTAGGAGTGAATGTGTGTGTTTAAACACTAAATCATTCATATTTCCCTTTGCTTTTGGTTTAATTGGGCATGTTTCCATATTTGTAGCCCCCCCCCCCCTCCTTACTCCTTACCCCCCCACCCCACCCTCCCTCTCCCGCCTCTCAACTTGACCCTAATTGAGGATAATGAATACAAGCTCTGCAGTAGTGTTGGGCACATGGACTGCCCCAATGCCGGTACTGATATGAGCTGTGTGTAGAAGTGTGTCTGTGTGGTGGTAAATGTTGATTGACCTACGAACAACAACTATGGTGCATGTGTGAGAATATAGACGTCTCCTCCCTGTCTGACACTGGTCTCTTAGAGAGGATGGTCAGATGTGTGCACCTGTCAGAGGAAGTGATGTGTGCAGGTGAGTGTTTACACTCACCTGTGTGTGTGCGTGTGTGTGTGTGTGTGTGTGCGTGTGTGTGTGTGTGTGTGTGTGTGTGTGTGTGTGTGTGTGTATGTATGTGTGTGTGTGTGTGTGTGTGTGTGTGTGTGTGTGTGTGTGTGTGTGCGTGCGTGCGTGCGTATGAGCGGAGTGGAGTGGAGTCAGACAAACAGATATGACCTCAAAGGCAGCCTTTTTCACTCACTCTCTTCTCAGGAGTCGCTCACTGACTGACACTGACAAGCTCATCTCACCCCTTCTCTCTTATCCCTCTCTTTCTCTCTCCTTCCCCACTCTTCCTCCCCTCCTTCACCCTGTCCCTCACACCCTCTCTCAATCCCTCTCTTTCTCTCTCCTTCCCCACTCTTCCTCCCCTCCCTCACTCTGCCCCTCACACCGTCTCTCAATCCCTCTCTTTCTCTCTCCTTCCCCACTCTTCCTCCGCTCCCTCACCCTGTCCCTCACACCCTCTCTCAATCCCTCTCTTTCTCTCTCCTTCCCCACTCTTGCTCCCCTCCCTCACTCTGTCCCTCACACCGTCTCTCAATCCCACTCTTTCTCTCTCCTCCCCACTTTTCCTCCCTCCCTCACCCTGCCCCTCACACCCTCTCTATCTCTCTCTTTCTCTCTCCTACCCCACTCTTCCTCCCCTTCCTCACCCTGCCCCTCAAACCCTCTCAATCCCTCTCTATCTCTCTCTTTCTCTCTCCTACCCCACTCTTCCTCCCCTCCCTCACCCTGCCCCTCACACCCTCTCTCAATCCCTCTTTCTCTCTCCTACCCCACTCTTCCTCCCCTACCTCACCCTTCCCCTCACCCTCTCAATCTCTCTCTTTCTCTCTCCTTCCCCACTCTTCCTCCCCTCCCTCACCCTGCCCCTCACACCCTCTCTCAATCCCTCTTTCTCTCTCCTACCCCACTCTTCCTCCCCTCCCCTCCCTCACCCTGCCCCTCACCCTCTCAATCCCTCTCTATCCCTCTCCTTCCAGACTACCTTTCTCACACACACACTGCTTCACGATGATGAAATGATCATGATGTCACCTTACTTACTCATACTGTGTCATTTTTCTCCATGTGTTAAAATATCCCAGTGATTAAGTAGTGTGTCAGGACCAAGTATCAATTCCTGCCTTTGTAACCACCACTAAGAGGATTGGTCAATATAAGAGCTACACTACACACACACACACACACACACACACACACACACACACACACACACACACACACACACACACACACACACACACACACCCTGCAGTAGCATTAGTATTCAGCGGTAGTAGACGTGTTTTAACAGTGTAAACTGTGAGGTGTGACACCGTCCAGTCTGTCGGTATAATGCAGTATACATGCATGACCATGTAGTCACTCCTAATCAATGGCACGATCAATTGGTGTGTGGCTTTGTGTGTGTGTGTTAGGTCAAAACATTTTAGGGCTGCTCTTTACTTTTAAGAAGTTCAACTTAGAATTTCACCTTGACTCTGTGACTGTATAATTCTGAGAGGTCATTTATATGTTAAAACCTGCAATCATTGGGGTTTCCTGTGACAATATGAGACAGAGAGAGAGAGGGAGAGACCCTCTTGCTCAGGGTCATTGATAGATTGATCAAGCTATTGATTTCCTTGAATAGAAATGACAGACATCCTCAGTCCTAGACAGACGACACGCCGAGTCTCAACGCCGTGACCCCTAAACTTGAGGTGACCTGGCTGAGACTGTGTGTGTGGGAGCGAGTATCTGGAGGAACTCAAGGTCAAAGGATGTGTGTGAGTCTCGTCTCAGAGACATGACAGAGGAGGGAAGGACGGTGTGTCTGTCTCAGACTCGTCTCTGATGATGGAGACCTCAAGGCGCTGTCTTTGTCAGGGCTGAGAGGGAACCAGACCTCAGACTTACAGAAGATCCTCTACCACTCTACACTGTACCTCTACAACCTGTGCTGTGTGACCTTTTCCAAATGGGGGTCAGTTATGGCTGATCCTCTGTTATTCTGACCCTTCCCTGCCCTGCCCTACCCTGGACAAAGTTCATATAACATATACACACAACAACTCTCACGGACAAGGGTGAGTATTGGGAGGATGGCTGGTTAAGATCAATAAATCTGGCAGATACACACACATACACACACTCTCCCTTCCCCCTGTCTTCACCTGTCTGCCGAGGTAAACACATGCATTTAAATGAGGTCCTGGGTGGCGTGGTAACAAAGACAAATGATGTTGTATGTAATATTTCTCTATTAACATAAAGTAATACAAAGTGAAGGGCAGCCGTGTGTGGAGGGAGTTAGAGGAGTTCGAGGTTAATGTCCCGTATCAGATGTGGACAATGTCAGGGCTGTATACTGATCAACCTCTGTCCTTCTCTCCCATAGGGCTGTGTGTGTCCTCTCAGGGGGATTGAGGGTGTGACACACAATAGGCTGCCGACTGTCTTATTGTATTCCACTGTTTTATTAACCTCTTGTCCGCAATACCTCACACCTCGTACCCAATACCTCACCCCTCGTACCCAATACCTCACCCCTCCTCCCCAATACCTCACACCTCGTACCCAATACCTCACACCTCGTACCCAATACCTCACCCCTTGTACCCAATACCTCACCCCTCCTCCCCAATACCTCACACCTCATACCCAATACCTCACCCCTCCTCCCCAATAACTCACACCTCGTACCCAATACCTCACCCCTCGTACCCAATACCTCACCCCTCGTACCCAATACCTCACCCCTCCTCCCCAACACCTCACACCTCGTACCCAATACCTCACCCCTCGTACCCAATACCTCACCCCTCCTCCCCAATACCTCACCCCTCGTACCCAATACCTCACCCCTCGTACCCAATACCTCACCCCTCGTACCCAATACCTCACCCCTCGTACCCAATACCTCACCCCTCCTCCCCAATACCTCACACCTCGTACCCAATACCTCACCCCTCATACCCAATACCTCACCCCTCCTCCCCAATACCTCACACCTCGTACCCAATACCTCACCCTCGTACCCAATACCTCACCCCTCCTCCCCAATACCTCACACCTCGTACCCAATACCTCACCCCTCCTCCCCAATACCTCACACCTCATACCCAATACCTCACCCCTCGTACCCAATACCTCACCCCTCGTACCCAATATCTCAACCCCTCGTCTCCAATACCTCACCCCTCGTACCCAATACCTCACCCCTCGTCTCCAATACCTCACCCCTAATCTCCATTACCTCACCCCTCGTACCCAATACCTCACCCTCGTCTCCAATACCTCACCCCTTGTCTCCAATACCTCACCCCTCGTACCCAATACCTCACCCCTCGTCTCCAATACCTCACCCCTCGTCTCCAATACCTCACCCCTCGTCTCCAATACATCACCCCTCGTACCCAATACCTCACCCCTCGTCTCCAATACCTCACCACTCCTCCCCAATACCTCACCCCTCGTACCCAATACCTCACCCCTCGTCTCCAATACCTCACCCCTCGTACCCAATACCTCACCCCTTGTACCGAATACCTCACCCCTCGTACCCAATACCTCACCCCTCGTCTCCACTACCTCACCCCTCGTCTCCAATACCTCACCCCTCGTCTCCAATACCTCACCCCTCATCTCCAATACCTCACCCCTCTTCTCCAATACCTCACCCCTCGTACCCAATACCTCACCCCTCGTCTCAATACCTCACCCCTCCTCCCCAATACCTCACCCCTCGTACCCAATACCTCACCCCTCGTCTCCAATAACTCACCCCTCGTACCCAATACCTCACCCCTCGTCTCCAATACCTCACCCCTCGTACCCAATACCTCACCCTCGTACCCAATACCTCACCCCTCGTCTCCAATACTTCACCCCTCATCCCCAATATTTCACCCCGCTTCTACAATATTTCACTCCTCGTCTCCAAAATTCACCCCTTGTCTCCAATACTTCACCCCTCGTCTCCAATACTTCACCCCTCGTCTCCAATACTTCACCCCTCGTCTCCAATACTTCACCCCTCCTCCCCAATACTTCACCCCTCGTCTCCAATACTTCACCCCTCCTCCCCAATTTTTCACCCCTCATCTTCAATACTTCCCCCTTCCTCCCTAATATTTCACCCTCGTCTTCAATACTTCCCCCTTCCTCCCCAATATTTCACCCCTCGTCTTTAATACTTCCCCCTTCCTCCCCAATATTTCACCCCTCGTCTCCAATACTTCACCCCTCCTCCCCAATTTTTCACCCCTCATCTTCAATACTTCCCCCTTCCTCCCCAATATTTCACCCCTCGTCTTCAATACTTCAGCCTTCGTCTTCAATACTTCACCCCTCGTCTTCAATACTTCACCCCTCGTCTTCAATACTTCACCCCTCGTTTTCAATATTTCACCCCTCGTCTTCAATACTTTACCCCTCGTCTTCAATACTTCACCCCTCGTTTTCAATATTTCACCCCTCGTCTTCAATACTTCACCACTCGTCTTCAATACTTCACCCCTCGTCTTCAATACTTCACCCCTCGTCTTCAATACTTCGCCCCTCGTCTTCAATACTTCGCCCCTCTGGAGCAGTGAGCAGACCATCCACTGTAAAATGTAGAAACACATGACTGCTTTGGATTGAAGTGTCTTTTAAATAGCATATATTCATTATTAAATAGTTGTGTCTGAAATGATTGACACACTTGGTAAAGATGAGCAACAATGACTGTATAAAATAAATATTTCTAATACTGCGCTATATTGTATGCTAAGATATTTTTTGAAATTATATTATTTTATTACTAATACAATTAATTGCTCAGAGAACGGTTGTGCATAGGATGCATTGGAGTGTTTGTGTAGAAACCAGACATCATAGTTTAACATAGATCAATATATCCCCAAGCATCCGGGAGAGAGTGAGCGGTCAGTTATATACACCAGCAAACCAATCTGTGGGTAAAGCAATGCTGCAACTGGAACCCAGCAAGCCATGTCTTCCCTTAGAGGAATAAACAAAGAACAACTTGGAGATGCAAATGAGAGCAACAAACAGCTAAAGCATAGAAAACATAAAATGCTAAAATGCTCTCAAGGCAAACAAACAAACTGTTACAATGATTCATGCAGTCTCCTCTGAACAGTCGATGTTGAGATGTGTCTGTTACTTATTTGGGCTGCGATTTCGGAGGCTGGTAACTCTAATGAACTTAACCAATGAACTTATCCACTGCAGCAGAGGTAACTCTGGGTCTTCCTTTCATATGGCGGTCCCATTGAGAGACAGTTTCATCATAGCGCTTGATGGTTTTTGTGACTGCACTTGAAGAAACTTTAAAAGCTCTTGAAATTAACTGAATTGACTGACCTTCATGTCTTAAAGTATTGATGGACTGTCATTTCTCTTTGCTTATTTCAGCTATTCGTGTCATAATATGGACTTTGTATTTTACCAAATAGGGCTATCTTCGGTATACCAACCCTACACAACTGATTGGCTCAAACGCATTAAGAAGGAAAGAAATGCCACAAACTAAATTTTAACAAGGCACATCTGCTAATTGAACTGCATTCCAGGTGACTACCTCATGAAGCTGGTTGAGAGAATGCCAAGAGTGTGCAAAGCTGTCATCAAGGCAAAGGGTGGCTACTTTGAAGAATCACAAATATAAAATCTATTTTGATTTGTTTAACATGTTTTTGGTTATGACATGATTCCATACAGTGGGGCAAAAAAGTATTTAGTCAGCCACCAATTGTGCAAGTTCTCCCACTTAAAAAGATGAGAGAGGCCTGTAATTGGCCTCATAGGTACACTTCAACTATGACAGACAAAATGAGAAACAAAAATCCAGAAAATCACTTTTTTTAATGAATTTATTTGCAAATTATGGTTGAAAATAAGTATTTGGTCAATAACAAAAGTTTATCTCAATACTTTGTTATATACCCTTTGTTGGCAATGACAGAGGTCAAACGTTTTCTGTAAGTCTTCACAATGTTTTCACACACTGTTGCTGGTATTTTGGCCCATTCCTCCATGCAGATCTCCTCTAGAGCAGTGATGTTTTGGGGCTGTTGCTGCCCAAAGAAGTACTTTGCTTAGTTTTTTTGTTGTATTTTTTTGTTAAATGTCTGCACACTATATATGTAATGTATACAATAACTATGTATTTATACTATGATCCTCCCCTTCTATGGAATGCCCACTACCCTCATATACTCTATCATGTCTGTTAAATGCTGACCAGACCGGACACGTCGCGTGCGCGAACGTCGCAAAATAAATGTACAAATCCATGTTATTAAATTATTGTACCCACACTGCTGGCGCCACCAACGAGCGTCTGCGATGCCAAGGGCTAAAATAGAACTCCTTTCTATTTCTGATGCAGATCAAATCAAATCAAATGTATTTGTCACATACACATGGTTAGCAGATGTTAATGCGAGTGTAGCGAAATGCTTGTGCTTCTAGTTCCGACAATGCAGTAATAACCAACGAGTAATCTAACCTAACAATTCCAACTACTACCTTAGACACACAAGTGTAAAGGGATAAAGAATATGTACATAAAGACGTATGAATGAGTGATGGTACAGAACGGCATAGGCAAGATGCAGTAGATGGTATCGAGTACTGTCACGGTTTTCTTCCGGTGAAGGAGAGGCGGACCAAAATGCAGCGTGGTTATTTTTGTACATCTTTAATATGATGAAAGTAGAACAATCTACAAAACAAGAAATGTGAAAAAACTGAAACAGTCCTATCTGGTGCAACAAACACAAAGACAGGAATAATCACCCACAAAACCCAACACAAAACAGGCTACCTAAATATGGTTCCCAATCAGAGACAATGACTAACACCTGCCTCTGATTGAGAACCATATCAGGTCAAACAGAGAAACAGACAAACTAGACACACAACATAGAATGCCCACTCAGATCACACCCTGACCAAACAAAACATAGAAACATACAAAGCAAACTATGGTCAGGGTGTGACAAGTACAGTATATACATATGAGATGAGTAATGTAGGGTATGAAACAAAGTGGCATAGTTTAAAGTGGCTAGTGATACATGTATTACATAAAGATACAGTAGATGATATAGAGTACAGTATATACATATGAGATGAGTAATGTAGGGTATGTAAACATTATATTAAGTAGCATTGTTTAAAGTGGCTAGTGATATATTTTCCATCAATTTCCATCAATTCCCATTATTAAAGTGGCTGGAGTTGAGTCAGTGTGTTGGCAGCAGCCACTCAATGTTAGTGGTGGCTGTTTGACAGTCTGATGGCCTTGACATAGAAGCTGTTTTTCAGTCTCTCGGTCCCTGTTTTGATGCACCTGTACTGACCTCGCCTTCTGGATGATAGCGGGGTGAACAGGCAGTGGCTCGGGTGGTTGTTGTCCATGATGATCTTTATTGCCTTCCTGTGACATCGGGTGGTGTAGGTGTCCTGGAGGGCAGGTAGTTTGCCCCCGGTGATGCGTTGTGCAGACCTCACTACCCTCTGGAGAGCCTTACGGTTGTGGGCGGAGCAGTTTCCATACCAGGCAGTGATACAGCCCGACAGGATGCTCTCTCACCACCTGATCACCACCAGATCGCGCTGCAAGTCCTGCCTCTCCCATCTCCTCATTGGTTTATAGAAGCAGGTACCCACGTGCCATCTCCTCATTGGTTATACCCACGTGGGTGACTGAAAGATGAACTGTTTTGCTGGTTGTCGTGGTAATACTGTGAAAGTGTAGATGCCGATCACCATATAAGTTCAAAGATGAAAAAGCCTGGAAGGAGGAGAGATGACTTCGGTTGGCCATTTTATGTGTGGATTAATTGTCTGAGTAGAGGACCTTGTGCATTTTAGGTAAAATAACTCAATGTTTATATCCCAGGACAAATTAACTAGCAACAACAAGCTAGCTAAATAGGACAAATTAGCTAGCAAGTGCAAGCTAACTAGCTAAATTGCCATACATGTTTAGTGCTTTTCGATCTGTCCCCAAATTAATGTAATTGGTTCAAAGTTTGTTTTTATATTTTAACCTGCGTGTCATGATCACGTTTGGTGTAGGGGGACAAAATAAATGTATGCACGATAGTGCACGATGGCGCACGTGCGCAGCCGGTTTGGGTTAGGTGTAAGTCTGAGAGTGGTTTTATCCTTCCAGACTTGGAAATGTATCAACTCGCTACCCAAGGCTTTTACTTGTGACATGTAGATAAATGCACTAAATCGGAACAATGGGTACATATTGAAGTTGCGCATGCTCATCCCCAGAACCTTTTCACGTGTCTATTTTCAAAAGATAAAGCTTAGAACATTCATAACTTCATAGTTGAGAACACTATAACAATATGGAAGAAAATGAAATGTATTCTACAAGAACCAATATCGCTGCCTAAAAGCAAAAACTTATGGAACAATCCTGGGAAAGCTTTTCAGAATTCACCAATAAATTGTGCATCACGTACATTACTTGGTAATAGGAAATATATTGTAACGGGATTCCTCCTGGAAAGGAGAGGCGGACCAAAATGCAGCGTGGTTATAATTCATGGTTCTTTAATAATAAAACTAAACTACAAAACAAGAAACGTACAAAACAAGAAACGTGCAATCCCGAAACAGTCCCGTGTGGTACAAACACTGACACAGGAGACAACCACCCACAAAACCCAACACAAAACAGGCTACCTAAATATGGCTCCCAATCAGAGACAATGACTAACACCCGACTAGAACCATATCAGGCCCAAACACAGAAACAGACAAACAAGACATCCAACATAGAATGCCCACTCAGATCACACCCTGACCAAACAAAACATAGAAACATACAAAGCAAACTATGGTCAGGGTGTGACATATATTTATTTAATGACAGCTTTAAAAAGCAATTTTGGATTGACCGATGTCGATAATTTCAAATAGTTTTATATCACAACATTTTGATTTGAAATCTTTTGGACATCAGAGCAATCTTGAGGGAGTCCTATTTGAGGAAAGCTATACAAAACCTTCCAGAGATCCTGTCCAACTGACAATCTCTTAGTTCCAATAGTTTTTATTTTTACTAAGACTTAAAAATAACTGATATTGGCACAA